>NC_057800.1:94055139-94061255 GCF_018294505.1 Triticum aestivum
AAGCATTGCCTTTATTCTACATTTTGTTAAGAGTAAATATAGATGTGATAATATACGAAAAAATGGAGAATATTTAAGATAAGATGAAGAGTGATGCTACATAACCAAGTAGCTATAAATGTAAGTGCAGCGATACAGGCAAAAGGTACAACCAAGAGCAATGCATAGCTAAACTTCTTCAGTACCAACCTTATGGTAAGAGTAAATATAGATCTGATGTGTAGAAAATGGAGGGCAAAGGAAAATAAGCTGCAGAGTGATGGTATATGAACAACTACCTGTCATTATAAGTATACTGATAAAGGACAGCATGTACTTACAAGAACAATGCAGAGCTAAAAAACATTGGCATTGGATATATTCTACACTAATGTAACCATTCATACAGATCAGATAATTTGGAGCGAACAATTGATAAGAAAGCTATCATGCATACTGCTGTCACATAATGAACCAGGTATGTATGCAAGTACAGTGATACAGGACAACAAGTACTAACAAGAGCAAAGAAGCGGGCAACATATTTGCGATATCATGTAGTTCTTGTCAAACCGGAATTCTTCTTCGAGCAGATTTCCTGCAAAAAAGATCCGTAAGGCACATGCGGAAAAGTAGAAGTTCAAATTGTCATGTGATTTCATAGACAATACCTCATCCTGGGAACGAGACCAGTGCATAACAAGGTTTTTCCGTTCAATGTCTTCTAAATTTAGCACAGGAGACTTCACCCGAAATTCGTTTATAGACTTGCCATCAAAGTGTGATTTCCTCAGGTAACACCGATACTGCTGCAATGCTTCCTTGAAAATCACAAGCAAGCTTTGCTCGTCATGACTATCCAGATTGACCCTCGCCTAGTTACAACAATGTAATGTAAATCATTGATGTGTTCAATCAGCAGAAAATAGGAAAATAATAACCATGAATAATATCACTTACATGTAAGTTGGACAGGAAGATGTGAAAATGGTGTTTGTCTTCACAATAATCTTCCCATGATGGGAATATATGCACATAGTCCCTAACAACATTGAAAGCATTGTCTTTTAAACTGGAAATAAATGGAATGGGGTTCCAATCTGCAGGAATTGGCCGTCTTTGCAGTTGGGATAGGTCTTCGGCTGGTGGACTTGCTGTACTTTTTGCTGGAGTGGGATTTTTCTGTGGTACAGCTGGTGCTATGGCAAATGAAATCAGTATACCTTTTGCTGGAGTGCAGGTCCTGTGTGGTGGGGCTAGTGGTGTGGCCAGTGAAGTATAGGTACAGTCTGCTGGAGTCGGTCCTACGTTTTGTGTCACTGGTTGTACAGGCAATATAAGTGGGTTGCTGTCTGATTTCTCCGGCACAACCATGTTTTTCAAGGACTTTGCTGGTGCTCCTTCAGGTTCGGCAATCACCCTCTTCCTTTTTGATGTTTGATGCACAAGAACAACATTTGAGTGGAAAAACATGGTATGATGATAGATGGAATATGTATTGATAATGGGTGGGCATGGCATCTCGACATATATGATGAGTAAACTAAGCAGATGGCGGTGCAACAAAGTAGAAGAAATGCAAGACAACATATGCAAGATACCCGCAATCAATAAAACATTGCAAAATTAGAACAGGCACCTTGATGGGTGAATAGGACAGGCCATCTGCCTTTGACTCCTTGAGGTTAGAATAGTCATTAGGATCATATTCTGAATAAGAATCAACAGGTGGGGAGCGTATGAGTTTCATTGCATCCATAATGGCACTCAATGCCTTGGTGCCAATTTTGTAAGTCATTGCAGTGTTTAGCTTCAAGAGTGGACTGCTGCTAGTGCGACACAAAGTAGCTACACAGATCATAGTGTAGATATAAAGGGAAAACCTTAAGCATCAGAGTAAAATCAACAAAGTGGAACCTGCTGGAATATATGTGCTAGTATTGTCGGTACGGCTAGAAAGGCTTTAGATACCAGCTCTCTTCAAGTGAAGGTGCGGTACTGTTAATATCAGTGTAACTCTCAAAGGCGACACAGCTCCCCGCATTTCCTTGCTATTCTTATAGGATTCGAGTGGGCAGGCCACTACAAATCCTATTCCTATGTTTACAAGATCATACGAATCAAAGAGGCTCAAAGTGTCCATCACAACCGACCGTATAGACCTATACACTGCAAATGTCCCTACTCATCTTCAGTACAAGGAACATACTGTACTACTATCACACTCCCTCCGTTCCAAAATATAAGTCTTGGTAGAGATTTCCACTATGGATCACATACAGATGTATCCAGATACATTTTAGAGTGTAGATTCACTCATTTTTCTCCATATGTAGTCCATGGTGGAATCTATACAAAGACTTGTCTTTAAGAACGGAGAGAGTACATATTAAAGAAGAACGGAAGAGGAACATGGTAAAGAAGAGCAAGCAGATTTTGGATAATAAAATGTTGGTTGCACAGTGCCCACAAATGATGAACCAGAGCGCATTAAGAATGCAACTCCCAGCTATCTCTCGACCATTTCAGGCGGTTGGATGAAGATCCTACGTCTCCTAACCCTTCTTCTTCCTCGTCTCTGATTCTTCCCATACAGAACACCGCACGGGCCGCCGGCCGGACCACCGGCCCCCACCGCATGTGTTCCTCCGTCACCCCCAACCCCCACCCCCGCCCCAACCCCCGCCCTCGTCGAGTTTTCTTCGTTCAGCGAGGCCCCACAATCACCCGAGCCCCTTCGATCGCACCGGCAAACTCCGGCGAGCTCTGAAAAATCGACCGACCCAATTTTGAAATTTAGTCTACTATGATGTAACTAGTGTGGAATATAATAGGGCAAACCATAAGCATTGGGAGTATAGTGTTGAGCGTGCCATGGCGGATCTGAAGGTGCAAACCGGACAAAGGCAACTTCGCAACCAAGACAAGAAATCAGAGTAAAGCAGTGGCGATATATTTTCTTGCTGCGATAAATAAGTTGAGCAGATACAAAAGAGTACCTCCTCTAGTGTGGCACCGTGTATGCATCTGCTGAGAATTTGACGGTGCTGCGGTAGCGATGGCTGTCGGCGGCGTGGAAGCAGATCTAGGAGGGTAGACGGTGGCGGCGGGGCGCGGTGGACGAGACTGTCGTAGGAGCGGTGCCGGCAAGGTGGACGACGACGGGGATGAAGCGAGAGGACGGGATGCAAGGATCCCGGTCCGAAGCCGTGGATGAGAGAGGTCGATCTCTTGTAATGGACGGCGGCGTCGGGGTATCAGCTCCGGCATGGTGGAGGAGGACGGCGGTGGATGGGGTGGCGGATGGCGGCGGACGGAGGAGGGTGGGGTGGAGAGGGTGTTTTGGCGCCCACGGAGTATGAATGGGGAAAAGGGAGGTAGAGAGGAAGGGAGAACCATGTATTCAGGGCGCGCTTGTCTCAAATGCGAGGAAATTTACAAACTTAGCCCCCATTTCAAATTTCTACTACATCATAGCAACATTAGTCGGTTGGGGATAGGACGGTAATCTCACATACACCGAATATTTGCCATGAGAGTTTGTTTTTGGCGCCCACCGTGTATGAATATGAATCGGGGAGGGAGTCGATTTCGGCCGAGGACACACTGTGTTTTGGCGCCCACTGTGTATGAATCTGGGTGAGAGGCGGTTACGTCACGTTTGGGTGAAATTACAAACCTACCCCTATCGAAACCTATAGAAATCCAGCAAATAGGCTTTGCGTGGCAGGGATAGGCAGTAGTGATTTCCATCTCGCAGATTTTGGTTTCGGGAGGTTACTGCGACTTTCCCCGCTTCGTTCAAATTTTGCAGAGTGCATGTTTACCGTGCCAACTCAACTCGAATCCCGTTTCTATTCTATTTTTTTGGGCGGGATCCATTTTCAATTGGAATTACATTCTATATACATCATTTTTTATATATACTTTCAAAAGCACAACACCATTTATACATAAATATGGTTTACAGATGGCATGATCTCAGACTCATAAGGTTGTATCCATGAATTTGGATTTTCAAATATTTGAAACCACTTTATGTTGAAATCCAATGTATGCGTTCCTCGCTAACTGTCTCCAATTAATGTGTGTTTCATGCTTTTTTTACTTCTCAAACATGTATAATGTGTTTCACACACGCAACATATAATGTAATCCCGTTTAGACATTAATTGCATATAAACCATGCATTGTTTGTAACTAAAGAATCTATGGATCACCAATATTGATAAACTATATAACATTACACGTGTGCCCAAATTCAAATGAGTATGCATGTTTGATACACCAATTTGCGTTATGATATTATCGATGTCGTGATCTCCAGTTTCAATATTTGAATCCCCTTTAATCTAGATATTCGTCTCATATAGCTACCACTCATTCTTATATAGGACTGTCTCTCTGGACCTATACGCATTCATCGTCTCTCAGGTATCTCTCGTGCTACCTGTATGTCGACAATGATCTTTTATCTTCGTAACACACTAACGGTACTCTCTCCCTTGACCTTCACCACTCTATCTCTCTCTAAGTATATCTCGCTCCCTGCTATGTGTCTCTAACTATGATTCTCCATGTGGAATCTCTTTCTCTCACACAAACTCAAAATTTTGTCTCCCGGGGTCTCATTTCTCTCTACTATTCCCATGTGTGCCACTCGCACACCCCTCATACAGAGATGTCTTTCGCCCCTTAGATATGAGAACCTACGACTCTTCCTCTTCAATATCTCTTTCTCACACACAAACACAAACTCTGTCTCCCAGGGTCTCATATTTCTCCATTGTTCTCTTGTATGTCGCTCACACACACCCTCTCTCCCTAGAGATATCTTGCGTTCCCTCATATGTCTCTCTAGCTATCACTCTCATTGTGAAATATCTTTCTCTCTCGCAGACACAAAACTCCGTCTCTCTGGATCTCATTTCTCTCTGATATCTGTTTGTATGTGACTCACATGCACCCTCTCTCTATCTCTCTCACACCCACACACATAACCCAGCCTTCTGATCCACTCGACTCCTATCTCTAACGCACACTAGCTAGCATCTTTATCTTTCTATTTATCTGTTTCTCCATCAGCCTTCTTTCTCGCCCTCACTCTTGATTCCTATCACGCACACTACATATGTTTCTCTCTACATGCAGTCAAGTGCCCTCTCACACACATATATAACTTCACCCTTTGAACCACCCGACGGTCATCTCCAACACCCAAACTAGCGGATGTCCCTCTAGCTAGCATCTCCATCTCTGTATCTATCTGTAGTTTCTCCGTCAACATTTCTTTCTCGCACAGAGTCTTGCTTCCTATCACCCACACTATATATGTCTCTCCATACATATGCATTTCTAGGTTGGTCTCTTTTGCATAATCGTTGCGTCTCACTGCCTCTGCTCGCCATAGATGCATGCTCCAGCCCACGCCACTATCTCTTAAAGACAAAATCACATGCTCAATTGTCGAGCCTTCTTCCCTGCATTCTCACATGCATGCATATTGTCATACCGATCCGTCTCTCCCATGTCATTGATCTTATGACTTATGTCTTCTTTCTTTTATCTCGATCATGCGCGCGCGCACACACACACACACATCCCACGTATACATGTATACCTCTCACACATGCACGTTCAAGGTCTCTATGTCTCCATACGTAGTTAATTACCCTCAATCCGAATGCCACATCGAATCCTTCTCTTCTTTTCTGCACATAACTTCCACCTGGATGGGTAAAAGACACACTCACAGTTAACAATCTCCTTCTAGCTACCCCCTGCCTCTCACTCTTCCCCTATATCCCCGAAACCAATAAGACCATCCCTTTGTTTAATTCCTGCCTACATGCACCATCGATATATAGTAGTCTTCCTCGGTGTCTCTCCAACAAACATGTTCTCTCGATGTCGACTCCTCTCACGCACACACAACTTCTCTTCCCACTCTACGGGCATTTTCTCTCTCGCACCCCATCGTTGGTGGCCTCTGCCATACACATCACCTCTCTATGATGAAGCCATGCACACTTAAATTACATCCGCCACAGAGGACCCCGTGACACACACACACGCACGCGCACACACACACACGCAGGCACGCACCCCCCACACACACACTAAGACTCCATCTCTCT